>NC_057807.1:45838769-45839669 GCF_018294505.1 Triticum aestivum
AAAAAAAACCAAAACGATTCGCCCCCTGACTGCTAGGACCCACCAGCTACATCTTCGCACGCAAGGAAGTGCCTGACAGTCGGGACCCACCTGGTCGAAGCGTACGTAGCGTTGTCATTCTGGTCGCGAACGTGTACGTACATACTGGTCGATGTAGAGGCGCGCACGTGTCGTAGATGTAGAGGCGCGCACGTGTCGTAGTAGAGGCGCGCACGTAGCATGTACATGTACATACAGCGGAGAGGGTGCAAGAAAGAAAATATGGCCACGTACGTACATACGGGCAGGGTCTCGAACGCCTACTCGCGCATACGTACATGGCTGGGTCGGAACGGAGAAACAGCGTCGTCATCGTGTTCATGGGGAGCGAACCGCTGGGTCGGAACGGAATGCGTGGTCGTGTTCATCGGGAGGGCTTGGACGGAACAGGCGATGGAAACGAGGTCTGGCGTACCGCAGAACGGAGGAAACAGACCTCCTACGTTCGGAACGGGGTCCTGTTGATCGGGAGGGGTGTGGCATACCGCAAAACGGAGGAAACGGACCTCCTACGGTCGAAACGGGGGTCCTGTTGATCGGGAGGGGTGTGGCGTACCGCAAAGCGGAGGAAACGGACCTCCTACGGTCGAAACGGGGGTCCTGTTGATCGGGAGGGGTGTGGCGTACCGCAAAACAGACGAAACGGACCTCCTACAGTCGAAACGGGGGTCCTGTTCATCGGGAGGGGTGTGGTGTACCGCAAAACAGGACTCCATGGGATACTGTTCATCTCCACCATCGACCTGCTCCAGCCTCCATGGGCTACCGTCGACCTCATCCAGCCTCCACGGGCTCCTGTTCATCCAGCCTCCACCGCGCGCTACTCCACCGGCTACTGTTTAACCACCCCTCCACGGGCAC